>NC_052485.1:12987077-13012119 GCF_009730915.1 Dioscorea cayenensis subsp. rotundata | reverse complement strand
TTTAACCTTTTTTTAATGTTATCGTTTTGTGTTCAAGTCGATGCGCTTGTTATGAAACCGCGGAGCATTCGAACGCATGCACACTTGTTTCGCTATAACGAGTGTCGAGTCGCGGAGTGTCCAAAACCGAGCGGACGTCAGAATGTTGTAAATGTTGTAAATCTTTGTAAATGTTGTAAATGTTGTAAATCTTTTATAAATAAAAGCGAAACAATCGTATTTGGTGTGAACTCGAAATTTAAAAATGCGAGACCTAGTAAAAACAATGTGGGGAGGAAACACGTCGATTTGTAAACAATAGAGGTTAAACAATACTCAAGTTACTCTTTAAACAACGACAACGATGTTTAAGAAAATACGTAAATATGTTTAAACAATGACCCGAGAGGTACCCATCTGAAGCTGATGTCGTTGAAAAGCATTCAATTTAAACAATAACATATTATTTACATGACGATAGACTTTAGTTAAACAGTTAACCAGTTATTTTTAAACACTATATGTATCAGTTTAAACATAAAAGCTTCGACGCTCACGAGACCTCAGTGTTGAGTTGAGAACTTTCACTCGAACGATGACAACATGTCTTACTCGCATCAATGACATATATATCCCTTTTTGCCCTTGGGATGAGGAAAAATATCAGCCAATCACATCACGTCTCAATCTAACCTCTATCGCATCAACCGTGCGCTTTTTGTTTGCGATTCATTCTTTGTTTGTTCTTTACATCTTCTACTTCTTCTTACATCGTCTTCGTTTTGTTCTTCATTTCATTAGGTTTGTATCGATTTGGTTTTCGAGTCGATATATTATGGAGAGTTTTTGTGGTATTGCTAGATTGCCACGGGGAGGGAAAGAGTCTAATGTTCAGCTGCGCGACTTCTTGGGAGATTGGTGTTAGTCGAGATATGTGAGCGATGGGGTCTCGAAGTTTCTCTTGTCGGGGGTTAAGTTCATCACCTGAGATGGATATAAAGCGGTTTTGCCCAATAGAAAAGCGATGTTGACTTCCGTCGGAAGTGCCAGCGCTCCATCTTCAAATGTCGTTTGTAGTTGATCTTGACATCGTCGGGAGCCGAGAAAATGTGCGTGCGAGATCTGATGAAAGCGAGGTTTACTCGTTGTAAGTTCCTTTTCTTTAATTATTTCGTTATGCGTCGTTATTGTTTAAATATGTCAAAAGTCATTGGTTAACATGTGTACACTAGTCTGCTTTTCGTTATTAGTTGAGTGTTTAAGTATTTAATTTAACACGTTTAACTGACTTATGCCGTGTATCGCTTAAACATTATATTCTCAGGAAACGCGTATTGATCTTTTCGTTTTTGGTGAAGTGTTGGCGAGGAATTGAGTTCTGCCGAGTGCTCCGTTCGTCCCAGTGGTAGACCACGGCTGATTGTGTGGGATGTCTTGCTTCCTCGTCCGGATCGTACTGAAAGTGTTGTCGATGGACCATTGGTCGGCCGTTTTGAGCCGGTGTCGAAACGTGAGGGATGTGCTCGAGAGTACATGCGATCAAAAAGGAATTTACGACTTTCAAATTCGTAAGAGCTTGAAAAACATCGTGACAGCGTGGAATCTTGACTGCCGGGTGGTTGTGGACGATTCAAGCGCTTACTCGTCGTCAAAAGGTATAACAAAAATGGCACTGAGGTCGAAAGGGCTGATCAACCCGTCGCTCACTTGCGGTGGTGGCGTAGGTTGATCGCGTCAGCGTCCGAAAATGGGTTAGCGTACGCGAGTGATTCGAGGAAAGCTGAGGACCGTCCCTTGTGCTGAGGCCGTACGACATTAGGAAAGGACATATTCGCGAGACATGTGTCCACAGTACCACCATACAAGCGAGGCTTGGTTGGGAAAAGAGCATGCAAAGTGGTCCTCGGCCAGGATGACATCTCCGCTATGATTTGTTTGCTTTGGTATGTGGATAAGGTGGTGAGACGAATCCCGAGCGGTACGTTGCGTCGTGAGAGAGCCGGGTGATCGTTTTAAGCGTGCATTCTTTTTCTTCGTAGGGTGTATTGTGGGATTGAGAGGCTTGCGGGCGGCTAGCCGTTTTCTCGATGGTACTGGCCTCCTTGGAAAATATCGGGGTACCTCTTGGGTGCGACGAAAGATAGTAACAATGGTTTTCCACGTCGCCTTGGTATAGTCGACCAGCGAGGCCGATGCGATTGGACTTGGTTCGTATCTAAGTTGGGCGATGCCTTATACGAGGGAGATTATCCGCTGAGATAATTACGGTCGCTGTCGGGCACGGTCGAGGGCGCTTGCGAGTGCGATCGGAGGTCTTCCCCTTCTTCGCCACATGCGTCTTGTCTTCGACATTTGGAGGCCAATTTGTGAAAGCGATGTCGAGACTTGGGAAGGCGTTGAGGGAGGTCCGTACATATGCTTCCGCGATTGCGTGGCATCCATTCAGCAAAGATTTCGATGATCTAGTGAATGAGCTGCCGGGCCATATCACCCGAAAAGCTCATCACCGGTTGATTATCAAAGTCGGATACTGGCATTGGTCGAATTATCTCGTCTCGGAGGTGATCGTTGGGGTGAGATGTGACCGACGCATCGCGAGTCGCTTTCAATGCTATGATCGAGGCTAGTCATTTATATGGCGAAACGTGTCGACTCCGTAAGGTCTCGTGAATGTTGATTTACACTCTAACATTTAGTATTACCCTTAGCATTCTCAATCTTTGTTTAATTACACTTTCCGACTTTTTAAATATTAATCGTTTCGCTTTATTTAATTACTATAATGTTTAAACATGTTGACGAGTGTTAACCATCCATCGCTTTGTTTAACCTTATTTGCCGTGTCTGAGTCGATCGCATGTTATGTAACGCGCGAGAAGCTGCACGCAAACTGGAGACCTACTTATGCCCGTGTAGATACATTCGGGTTAGAGATCATTGTCGAGGACGGTACCGAAATCTTCGTGTTGGTGGTCAGTGTCGATGATCGTTGACGAGCGATCGACGACGCGGCGACTCGCGGATCTCGCCATCGTACTTGTTACGTATCGAGTGCGGCAAGTTTACGGTATCCTCGAAACATGCGTTTGCTGCGGCAATAATGCAGCACGCACCAACGCACATCGATTTATGAGCGGGTACTTCACCGTCGACAATTACAAACCCGCGTACGACGATGAAGCTATATTCCCCATACCCGCACGCGATGACGGGCCTCTGAGCGAAATCGTGGAGGCTTACTGCGACCGCTTTGTGACTAGAAGGCGACTGGGCATGGGCCCAGACGAAAAGAGGATCGAGTCGCAGCGCTTTGATGTCCGCGAGTTACATGGCAGCATGCTCAAGGATCCAGTCACAATCGAGCGATCTTGCGAATGAAACTGCCGCCGACTAGGCATTGTTAATAAAACCGACGATTTCGATGTGGGAAACATTGTGTATTTATAACGAATTGAATGTATTTACTACGGAGACATTGTTATTTTAAACGGATACATCTGTAATTTGAAATATTTCAACTCGATGTTTAAAGCGATATATGGTATATTTAAACAATGAAACGGAAATGTACACAACTACAACGTAAATTAAACAATGAAATGAGACCGAATGAAATTTAACCTGCCTTACAATTGAAAACAAACAAAATTTACATTGAGATATACAAGTCATGTTCTTGAAAACAAAAACAATGAATTGAATTGTGTATTGATGGGCAGACTTTCCATATTTAGTTAAACAATAAGTGCATTCATTTAAACAGGAGAAAGTGTTATTTTAAAGCGGGTACACTCGTAATTTGAAATATTTAAAACCGATGTTTAAAGCGATATATACTATATTTAAACAATGAAAGTGAAATGTACACAATCACAACGTAAATTAAACAATGAAATAAAAACCGAATGGAATTTAACCCGCTTTACAATTCAAAAAACAAACAAAATTTACATTAAGATATATAAGTCATGTTCTTGCAACACGAAAACAATGAATTGAATTTGTCCGGATTTACATTTGAAAAACAAAATTGACGATCGGATATACAAGACATGTTATTCAAAACAATTTAACCCGCTAGCGACGCCCCTTTGTCAGGACGGCCTTTAGCCTCCCTCCTTAAGTATCGCGGGTAACATCACCGTAATCCGAGAGTAAGGAACGTCTGCTGTGTCAGTAACTTCTCACCCCACGAGTGCTCGATAAACCGCGTGAGCGTTAGCCGGCGCAATCGACGCTTCCTTGTTTTTGGCGTGGGGTTTACGTGCGCATCGAGCGGCAGGGTACTGTTGCCGCTGACTCGCTTAACTCCATATCGACACAAAGGTCGAATAGATTCCGTGTCGAGATATGCAAGTCGAGATTAGAATACCGATTTAAATACCAAACGGATATTAATCGGACATAATTAAAGAACTTACCATGTCCAACGCGTTCTTATCGTATCCCCGGACATGAAGAATAATGCACGTATTCTTGTTTATCATCTGTCGGGGACGACGACATGGAAGTGGCCATTCGTGATTATCGGGAGGATGACAATTTTGAACTTCATGCGAGGTTCGCGCACGAAAGCATCCCCGATCATAGCGCATAATGTGTCATGTGCGTCGTCTCGCTTTGACATACAAGCAGTATAAGCGGTCTGATGATGGAGCGCGCTTCTTGTAAGGATATGGCTCTTTGCTCAGCGACTTTTTGTATTATGCATACTGAGCGTCCATCACATCATCGAGTGACCATCTCCCTTCCCTCAAGCGCTGTATAACCTCGTCGTGTGGTGATGTGACGGTTCTTCATCCTTCCACGACGATGTCTTTGAGGTTAAAGCGATAGATGATATTAGAAGACCATATCGTAAATATTTAAATGATATTATCAATTGTTACATGATATTATATATAATTAAACGGTAAAGGCGAAAACTTAAATGATAACATAATCGTATTAAACACTATTAGGTAATAGTTAAAACACTATAAGAAACTCTTTAAACAATATCATAAAAAGCGTTACACTTACCCGATCCATAGAAGCGGTTGAGGAAGATCCTCATCAACTCCGCTCCGTATTATTAAAGACGACTCGAGCCAACCCATTTCTTCTTCTTGAATAAAAAGCTTTCGAGCCGTCCCCGTCCAATTTTTGATTGGCCTCGATCATCTCTCTCGTTGCTCGGTCGGGGTCTTCATCGACGATCTTCCTTCGATGCGGGGGCGATGGACGGCGACATCAGCTGCACAACATCCTTACATTGTTGTTCTTGTTGTGGGATTGTGTCGCGGCTTCGATCGCGAGGGACGGCAGCGTGCAAACATCAACCGCATGAACACTTCCTTTACGTGGTTCTTGTTGCTGGTGGGATTGTGTCCTGCTTGGGCTGCATGATCTGTCGGCCACGGCCACGAACGGCAGTTCGACGATCTTCTCAACAGTGGCCGTGACAACGGCGATCATTGGGAGACACACCCTTAACTTGTTCTTGACCTTGAGGATTGTGTCCATCTTTGATCGCATGATCTCGGCACTGGTTCCACCGGGTCGGCGATTTCATCGAGAAAGAGTCAGCGACCTTCTCAACCGCAAGCAGCCACATCATCTGATGTCCTCCACGCGTCATGGCCGATGTCATCAGCGGCAGACTCGATGCCAGACATCGGTACCGATGGTGTTGCTATTGTTTCATCGTCGCCGGCCGGTGGAGACGAGGCGATTGTTCTCCTCTTTTCGCAAGTCTCTTGAATGTGGCCGCCTTGGAATGACCTTCCCGATGATGTAAATGCGTCGTCAAATTCCGGCGCCTCGTTCGTCCCGGGTGCTCGGTTCTTTTCGAGGGATGGCGCAGCCGGTTGTGAAACGTCCTTCCAGCGCCTCCACGAGCGACAAGTCGAGAAACTCGGTCGTCAATATCTGGCATGACTGCGTAAGAGTTGCGGTGACATCTTCACCAATGTCACGGTGAAATGTACCTGCGGTCGGAGGCTGCTGTGGTCGGGGGACTGCGTTGCTCGTGGTAGGAGGGGTTGTTGCAATCTGCCGGGGTGGGGAGGGCTTCTCCGTCGAGGAATCGTCTGGCGTGGTGGGGTGGAAGTAGGAGAGCGGCGTCCGAGCAGGCACGATGAGGTAGTCCCTCTCATCCCCGCCCTCGAGCTAGTGGTTCCGGGAGCAATGGCATCCATCCGTCGGGTTGGCGCCAACAAATATTTCTTCTTCGACGATTCGGCCGAACCGATTTCGGAAACTATATATTTAAAGCGTTATAGAATATAATTAAAGCGGAGAAACGTAATATTTAAAGCGGTTATTAATAATAGTTAAACGGTAAATACTAAAGTTAAACGCTAAAAACAATGTTTAAACATTAAAGACTTATGTTAGACATTGTCCATGATTTATTACCTCTTTTCCATCGAGCGATGACAAGCTCGTTTCTACCGTCGCTTGCTTAGGTAAGTACTTTCACCGTAGCACGAGCATCCTTGGGATCTTGCAAAGCGGACTTTCTTCCCCGTTCCGGTCACTCGTAAAACCGGGCGTTAAGCGCGCGCCGAGCAACCCTTAATGTACCACTGTTGGTCTTCTTCCGGCAGCATCTATCTTGCACTCCCAGGCGGCGACTTGTGGAATATCCTCCATAAGCCACTTGTGCGTCGCCTGCGCCCACGCGTGATCGCCCCCATGGTCGGTAGATCATCGAGCGTAATCAGCGATCCGATTCGGAACCGAGCATGATGTATTTGGGAAGAGGATCGTCCCCACGAGAGTACACCATCGGAGTTTGACAAAATTATCTTCTTCTCCCTCCGTCGAACAAGTTGCACCTGAGTGCTCTTGATGGAGTCTCTGTGTCTCTCGTGGGTCTTTGATAGATACCCTGGCCTTGACGCGACTGGTTTTCTTCTCGAAAGACCAGCTGCGTCGCCATCGCAGCGCGAGACCAAGACGAGGGCCACATCTTGAGGTCCGAAACTCGGCGAGGCTTTCCCGATCCTCGAATTTATTAGTGCGACCATCGTCGCTTTCTGCAAAAGAGAATCAAGAAGGGCCTCTCTTGGTATATGGCTTCGACTCGATGAGCGCCGCAAAGCGGTGTCGCTTCGAATAATCTCCCGATAGTCGGTCATGTTAACTTTCAATTGACTAAGGTCTCCACGACCGGGTGTCAAATAGCAGCGCCCGTTAACTAGGTTGACCGCCCGTAATCACAAAGCTGCGAGTATTGACAAAAGTTTAAGCGTTAATATAAGGTTTTAAAGCGGTAAACTCTCGATTATTAAGCGGAGATATAAAATGTTAAGCAGAGACCCATTTTTGTTAAGCAGAGACGGGAATACTTTAGCAGAGACAACAAATGTTAAACGCAGTAACATCTCATTTCTTAAACGTCAACCTCATTTTGTAAAAGCGCAACTATATCAAAGCGAAGCGGAAATGTACATTATAAATATTACACAAATCATAATAATCGAAAAAAACTATTTTCGATAGTGTATACATACTGAAAAATGCAAAACAAAACAAAACCCTAGCCAGAAATCTCCCTCGCAGACTAACAAAACCCCAGTAGAAATCCCCCTGCGGACTTCGATATCTTCCAACAAAAACAGGAGCACAAAACAAAACCGAAAAAAATCTTTCTTTTAGTATGAGCAGTTAACATAAAAACCATACTCAATACCTTAGATTACGAACCCGATGAAATGCCAACTAGTTGCTGCGGGGGACTTCTCCTTGAGATACCGGTGGAAAGGGAAAAAGGCGATGAAATGGCAATTACGGAGGCTTCACGGTAGAGACAACTCGGAGACGACCGGAAATGGAAAAGGCGAAGGCGTGAGTTGAGAAAAAGCATCAAACTGCTCCAATAAATTGCCTCTCTGGGAGTTACCCTACTGAAAACCCCCACTTCCTCTCAAATCGCCGAGATGGGTGCAGCCCACTGACTCCCCCATACGCAGGGCATTTTCAGTCAAAAAAATTTGAAACTCACTCCGTTCACATCCGATTCATGAGTTTGGGGGTTTGAAAAACATAGACTTTTAAAAAGGAGGGGTTTTTGGGGATTCTGAAAACTAACGGGTGTTTTTGGCAATTTTACAAACTTAAAGGGTTTTTTTGGCAATTTCCACTTATTATTATTATTGTAAAACATATTAATTTTTCTAAAACCTATTTATTTTAAAAAAATTATTATCAAAATAAAGCATTACACATTTAAAAACCTAATTTCTTCTAATTTTCTTATAACTTATTTGGTTTAATTTATTTTTAAATTTATTTAGATATATGTATTTTTTAATTTTGCTTTCGACTCATAATAATTTTTTTTTTTAAAGAAAAGGGCAACTTGAGAAATATGTAGTGGAGGTAAAGTGATATATAAAAAGTTTGACGTTAGGCATGCTCAGAGGCTGTTGATGTAAATAACCATGGTATTATAAAATTACTTGCCTAGTTTGGAGTAGAAATATGTAATTTGAATGCAAATTTTAAAACTAACAAACATGTTAAATAAATAATTCTTAAGTTACCATCTTTTAAAAAAATTATTAAAAGTGAGAAGTGAAGTTAAATAATCTATATCAGAATAAATTTAAAAATAAATACAATGAAACAGGTTTTAAGAAAATTAAAAAATAGATTTAAAATTGTGAAAAATACTTTCTATTTTAATGATATTATTTTTAAAATAAACGTTTTTTAAGAATTAATTAGTCTTTTAAAAATTATTATTATTATTTAAAAATTTTAGTTAAAAATGCTAAAAAAACATTTAAATACTTTTAAAGGAAAGAAGGATGAAAATGAAAGAATATCATTTTGTTTTAGCTTATAAAATTGTCCAGTCAACAAGTAGATGCACATTGGATATGGATGCAAATATGCAATGGCTCTAGAGATGAGGCCAGCTACTACAAAGGAAAAAGAAAAGAACTGAAAAAAACCAAGGTGGCCCATTGAAAATAAACAAAAAGAGGGAATAGGTTGGATGTGATGTAAAGATTTTTAATTATTTATAGTCTCATATACATGTCTTACGCAAGGTAATTATAAATTAACTTTGGTGGATAAATTTTTAGTAGGTCACTAAACTTTTGCTCATTTTCACTTTGATCACCGAACTTCAATTTGCATCAATTTGGTCACTCAACTTTAATTTGATTTCACTGGCTAGTAAATCAAGGGATTTTGGCTCCCAAATGAATGATATGACTCTTTTTCAATGACATGTATACTTATAATAGACTTAATAATGTGTCATGGGGAGGGCTTACTCTGATTTTTAGACAAACATGTAATTAATTGGAGGTTAAAGTCCTTGATTTATTACCTGATTAAATAAAATTAAAGTTGAGTGACCAAATTGATGCAAATTGAAGTTCGGTGATCAAAGTGAAAATGAATCAAAGTTTAGTGACATATTAAAAAATTTACCCTAACTTTGGTAGGTGATCTCTTGAGAAAAGTTTTTGCTCAATTATTTAATGTCAAATTTAATTATGAACACTGTACATAAGTTATATATCCCCTTCGAATTTTTTTGCTAATTCATTATAATTATAATATCATAACATTTTCTAAAATTAAATTCTATTCCAAGAAACAAAACAATTGGTTTATTTTTAAAATTTTATAATCAGTGATATGTAAATTACTACTAATTAAATAATTATTAAAATGATTTTTCTTTCTACATAATAATCAATGTATCAATCATTCATTGTCATTTGGTTTATTTTATCATTCATGCTAGTTAAATTCTAAAGTTGAATCGAATTGTATTAAATTGAATTAAGACTAGACTATGGTGTTTATTGCCAACAATATATTAATATGATTGTTTAATTATCAATTACATGATTAAAATTAGTGTGTTTATTTTGTACATTTAATGCTACTTGTAAATATTGTGTTGTATATATCATATTAAAATCTCTAAGACAAATGTTTTTCATAAATGAACACAAAATTTATCAATTTTGTTTATGATCCATTTTCACTCACTCTCTTCTTTTCTCAGTAATCACTCAACTTTCTCACTCAATTACGGCCCTTAACTCTTACACTTATTTATACTAGCTAGCATGAGACAGTTAATGAAGAAAATTTGAGCTTGTTTTGCAGCCATATATTATTTAAGGTTTGGTTAGCGGTAATGTGAAAACATTACCAGAAATCTGGTGATAATATGTTCAGATTACCATATTTGGTTACTGTAGCAGTGGTAATGTTAATGGTAAAGTTAGATTACCAATAGTGAAACATTACCAAATAAGGTGATAATCACATTATCATCAAAATAGGTGGTAATCCAGATTACCAAGTTGGTGGTAATGTGTAATATTTTTTTTTCCAATTATGCCCTCACTCATTTAATCTAATTTTTTATTACACTCATTATCAAAACCATAGTTTTTATTTTATCTTATTATTTTTGACATTATAATTTAATTATTTATTTATCTAAATACTTTAAATTAAGTTTTTCAAATTTTTATACATAGGGGTATTTTGGTAAATACAAAGGTATTTTAAAAAATTGTGAAAAAATAATTTTGATATTATAATTTAATTATTTATTTATCTAAATACTTTAAATTAAAATTTTCAAAATTTTATATATAGGGGTATTTTTGTAAATACAAAGGTATTTTAAAAAATCATGAAAAAATATTTTTTTAATATTATAATTTAATTATTTATTTATCTAAATACTTAAAATTATATTTTTCAAAATTTTATATTTAGGGGTAATTTAGTAAATACAAAGGTATTTTAAAATTTTGTAAAAAAATAATTTTAAATATTATAATTTAATTATTTATTTATCTAAATACTTTAAATTATATTTTTTAAAAATTTATATGTAAGGGTATTTTGGTAAATTTGACATATTAATGAGGTGATTATCATGCCCAACCAAACATGGTAATGAAAGATTACCAATAATATAAATTCTCAACCAAATATGGTAATCTCACATTACCACAACATTCCCGGCCATATAATATTCCCAATCACATTACCACGGTAATCTCATTACCATGGTAATATGTCATTACTGTGAACCACGATAATCTTTAAGGTCATCTTCAATCCATGATCCAAATTTTTAAATTTAGGGTCAAATTTAGGTGTGGGATATTCTGACCAACACTTAAATTTGATCCCAAATTTGAGATTTAGAATAGGAACGAATGTTAATAGAATAAAATAGCATTAAATGAGCTGAAGAATAAATAAATTTATCATAGGTAAATTGGATAAAAAAAACAAAAGAAATTTTGTAAAAAAGGAAGAATTTTTTTTTGGAAGGGAAAAAGTATATAAATCATTAAAAAATAAGTGAAAAAATTGGCAAAAACCGGGTGAAATGATAGGCTTTCGTACAACCATTTCAAAAATTGAAAGGGTCAAATACCCTAAATAGTCCCTCTACTTTTCTCACTCTGCCCTTTTAGTCCTTTTACTTGAATTTGGTCTTTTTAGTCCCTCTACTTAAAATTTTGGGTCAATCAGATCCGCACCGAGAACGGCGTTGCCTTCTCCGTTTATTTGTATATGATGTGGAGCTTTTATGAATATAATATTAATAAAATATTATTTCTTTTCAATGCCCTTTCTCGGATCCGGATTCTTCTTTCAGATCTTGTTCTTGCTTGTTGTGTTTCTCTATGTATATCATTCCAAGAAGCAGAAGCAATCCCAACAAAGATCAACATCCAAAAATCTCACGAGCGAGATCCCATCTTCAAGAGAAACTTGAGGTTTCTCATGGTGCTTGAGAAGCAGGGGTGGCGAAGATAGCGAGGAGACGTTGGAGGAGACAACAAGCTCCGACGAAATCGAAGCCGAAGACCAGGAAAAAGCCGTACTCGGGAAATCATCATCATCGATAGCAACCGCGGCGACGCTGGTGATGGTCGATGGCGAGATGGAGCTAAAGTTGGAGAATTTGCTCAAGGCCTCAGCTTACATCCTTGGCGACACTGGCGCCAGCATCGTCTACAAGGCCGTGCTCGCAGACGGCACAGCACTGGCCATCCGCTGGATTGGCGAGCGAAGCTCCATTGAAAAGCTCAAAGACTTCGAAGCCCAAGTCCGCAACATCGCCAAGCACCGCCACGCCAACCTCCTCCGTCTCTATGGCTTCTACTAAGGCGCCAACTAGAAGCTCCTCATCCATGACTACACTTCTAATGGCAGTCTTGCCAACATCACATTCACTAGTAAAACTTCATTGCACTCTACCAGTTTGATAGAATGCCTACAAGAAAAAGATTAGACCAAATATGTAACGCAATGCCTTTGTTGTTGCAGAGAAACTCGGCTTATCACCCTATAATCTCTCATTCGATACTCGGTTGAGGATCGCCAGTGAAAGAGGATCTGGGTCCGAGAAAAAGCATTGAAGAGAAAGAATATTTTATCCATGTTTTTGTTATTTTATTAATATTATATTCATAATAGCTCCACATCATACATATACAAACCGAGAAGGCAACGCCGTTCTCGGTGCGGACCTAATTGACCCAAAATTTTAAGTAGAGAGACTAAAAAGACCAAATTCAAGTATAGGGACTAAAAGGGCAGAGTGAGAAAAGTAGAGGGACTATTTAGGGTATTTGACCAAATTGAAAGTGGTTGTGTTGGTTTTTTCTCACTGAGTACAAGGACAAAAAAGAAAGTTCAATACAAATGGAGAGCAACTAATAGGAAAATTTTAAAACATTTATGCGCTGTCTTCCTCACTTAGAAACAATACACTCAATAAGGGCATCTCTAATCCTGTGTCTGTTTTTGGAGAAAATATTTAGATTTGGCGAAGAGTTCGCTAACCCGGCTCAATACCCTGTGTCAAATCTCATTTTTGCTATTTAATTCTGTTTTTTATTTTTTTTAAATTTCTATTTATAAATTTATATTTTAATTAAATTAATAACTTATAATTTAAGTTTATATTTTTCAATTAATAAGAAATATAAAATTAAAGAAAATAATTTATGAAATATAAATTCATTAAAATTAACGAAATTACATCAACGATAAAATAAAAACATAGAAAATAAATCCTAAAACATATATTATCATTGATAATGTGTTTGTTTATTTTATTTTATTATTATTATTATTTTTTTTTGAGAAAGGCCACAAGTATTAGAACCCAGGGACACGCATGTGTGGGGAGCAAAGCTCAACGCCGATCCACGTGCCCTCACCTTGCGCAGGCTATAAGGATCGATTCCGGGTCCTCCCCAAAACGAACACCTTACGCAAGGGACCCAATGCCAATTGACCTAAAGGGCGTTGGCGTATGTGTTGTTTTTACTAATTGTACTTGTTAGTATGTTATATTTTTATTAAGTAATTAATGTAATGTTTGTATTTGTATTTTTTTATCAATAAGATTTTATTTTATATTTAATAAATATTTATAATAAATATAAAAAAATAATATTTTAAATAGTATAATATTTAAATTCAATGGTTAAAAGCAAAAAAATTTTAACGATAATTAAATTTGTTGATAGTATGAATATATAAATTATTAAATAAGAACAATATTCTTAGAATATTTTATTTTAGAGTTAAAAATAAAAATGATGGTTGGAGAAATTTTCACTATAGAATCTATATTTTTAGGTTGGAGATGGCCTAATAGACTCATGTGTTGTTTTCTTGTTTTAAAATAGAACAGACATGGAATTGTTGAACAATAATTTGTCTCGTCGCGTCACTTTAATATTTAAAATAGTTCAATCATGTGATTGGGGTTTACTGAGCAATAATTTATTCCAGTCCCTTGCCATGCGGTTGATGGTGGTGGCCACCATGCCACTATAACATTTGCCACTAAAGGTGTGCTTGTTCGGCCAGATATAAAACTACATGTGATTGTAATTACAAAAAATTTTAAAATCTAGTGTTTGTTTAGTTGGATTTGAGAATTTAAAAGTAGTTAGAAATACAGTGTATGTGGATTTGATTAATTTTGGAACTACGTCCAAATCGGGCGTAGTTTAATCTCTTGCACTTTGGATTTCAATATAAAGTCTCGTACGTGATGCCACGTGAGACAAAATGAAGAGGTCATGGGATTCAAGCCACCACTATATATATAGATAAAAATAAATACATGATATTATTTTATCTTAATAATAAATAGTTACTATTATATTTTTATCAATACAAAAAATTATAAATAGTGTAATATATTTTTTATAATTATTTAAAATAACAATAATTTGTAATAAAAACATAATTTTATATTAAATTAAGTAATTATATGCATAATTTTTTGTTACTATTAATAACAATTAATTGTGTATTTATAATTAAATTTTAATGATGACCCAAAGTGTGGGTAACCTTACTAAGGGTTTTTATATGTTACAAACACAACTAACCATACACAAGTTTTCAAAATCCAGATTTACAAATCCTTCCAAACAAACACAAAATTTTGAAATCCAGCATTTTCAATTACAATTAACCAAACACCAAATTTGACTCTGCTATATTTTCAACTCCAGAATTTACAATTACATTGTAATTAGAAATTTACTATATTTTCAACTACATCTAACCAAACACTACCTAAATCAGGGTTTATCATGTGAAAAGTTAATATGTTAGTTTTAATGCTGGTCTCCCCTTCCTCCATCACCACCACCACCTAAAACTTAAAAAGCTTTTATACTGTATTAAAATGTACCCACCCCACACCAAAAACTTAAAAAAACTTTTTTATTGTAATAAAATGTACCCACCAGCCACCATCATCACAAAAACCTTAAAAATTTTATTGTATTAAAATGTACCCACCAGCCACTATCATAAAAACTTAAAAAGCTTTTTATTATATTAAAATGTACCCACCAACAACCACCATCACAAAAAACTTAAAAAAAAAAAAACATTTTTTTATTGTATTAAAAGGTACCCACCAGCCAACGACCATCATCACAAAAAACTTTAAAAAAACTTTTTTATTGTAATAAAATGTACCCACCAGCCACCATCATGACAAAAAACTTAAAAAAATATTTTTATTGTATTAAAATGTACCCACCAGCCACCATCATCACATAACACTTCAAAAAAAAAAAAACTTTTGTACTGTATTAAAATGTGCATAATATTTAAGGGTAAACAGTTTGAATATTCTTTTAGTTTTTTTCTATTTTAATTACTAAATTTTAAAAATTTATGATTTAATCATCTATTCTTAATTCTATTACAATTTGATCTTATGAACATATGACATACCATTAATGGTGATCATAAGTGGTGTATCTCAAATTTTAACTTTTAATTTTTATTATAATTTGGTCATCTAAATATATATTGTTAAAGATGATCGCACATGATATTTACTAGTTTAAAAAAAAAATATCACATAATATACCACATGTGGTCATCATTAAATGTATGTTTGAGTAAATAAATTGTAATGAAAACTAAAAATTAAAGACCAAATTATAACTTTTTAAAACGAGATTACCAAAATGAAAACAAAACATAAAAACAAATAACTATTTAAATTATTTACCCTAATATTTATCCTCCTCCCAAACAAGTCCACATCATCATTGCATGATGCCACCACATGAATTCCTTCTAAAATGCCACCTTCTAGGTATATTCATCCTATTATAACCTGTGCCAAAATGGACATTTATAAGTAAACAGAAACTAATCTTTAATTAACATCTCATCACTTCCAATAAATAAATAAAGTGGAAATTGCCAAAAAAACCCTACAACTTTGCCAAATTGCCAAACAAACCCTCATAGTTTCGGAATACCCAAAAACCCCTTCCTTTTCAACTCCATGATTTTTGAAAACCCCCAAAGCACGTAACGGCATTAAACGGAGTGTATTTAAAAATTTTATGGACTGAAAAATGCCTCTGACGGAAGTCGTGGGTCGCACCCATTTCTGCGTGTGAGAGGAAGTGGGTGGGTTTTTTTCTTAGGCATTACAACGCTTGTCTTCTCTCAACTCACGACTCCAGCTCAACTCGCTCTCCACTCTTCTTCCCACCCAAGACTCTTCCCTTTCCACCCGCTGCCTCAAGAAGAAGTCCCGCAAGTATTCTGAGATTTCGCCACTTTGCAGCCTAAGGTATTCATTATGGTTTTTGTTAACTATTCTGCTACGTAAGAGACATTTTTTTCGGGTTTTGGTTTGTGATTTTGTTTTTTTGTCTGGAAGACATCAAGCTTTCGGGGGATTAATCTACCGGGGTTTTTGTTAGTCTCGCAGGGAGATGTCTCTGCTAGGGTTTTTTTGTTTTGTTTTTACATTTTCGTCACATGTATACGATCGAAATGGTTTTTCCCGATTGTTGTGCTTTTGTGTAATGTTTATAATCTACGCTACCCTTTCAGCTTGATATGGTTGCATTGTAGAAAATGAGGTCTCCGCTTAAAACAACGAGCTTTTCACCGCTTTAAGTTAGTTCGCCTCCGCTTTAATTATTTTGTATCTCTGCTTAATAGTGTACGCCATCGCTTAAAAACATGATATCGCTGTTTAAGAACCGAGTGTTAACCGCTTAACAAATTACATTTCCGCTTAACAATGTCGTTTGCTATCGTCGCAGCTTTGTGATTACGGCGGTCAATCTAGTTAATGGGCGATGCTACTTGACACCCTGTGAGTGGAGACCGTGGTCGAATTGAAAAGTTCACATGATCCCTCGACATCGGGAGATCATCCGAAGGACACCGCTCACGAGATTTCATCGAGTTGGAAGTCGATACCAAGAGCGGGCCCTTCTCGACTCTCGCTGCGTAGATACGATAACCGCACTCAATAAATTCAGGATCGGGAAAGCATGTCGACTTTCGTGCCCTCAAGATGTGGCAATCGTTCTTCGCTCGCGTTGCGATGGGGAGGCGATCGTGTTTCGTAAGAAGAAAACACGGTCGACTTTCAAGAGAGGTATTTATCGAAGACGTACGAGAGACACGGGAGACTCCATCGAGCACTCTTTCAGCAACTCGCTGGATGGAGGGAGAAGAGGAGAATTTTTGCCAAACCATCGATGGTGTACTCTCCGGGTACAATCCTCTTCCCAAATACCTCCCGCTCGGTTCCCTAACCGGATCGCTGATTATGTCGATGATCTACCTCGAATGGGGCGCCACGCATGGGCGCAAGCGACGCACGAGTGGCTTATGGAGGACATACCACAAGCCGCTACCCGAGTGCAATCTAGATGCGCGGGAAGAAGACCAACACCGGGTATGTTAAGGGTTGCACGGTAGCGCTTAACATCCGGGTTTTATGAGTCGACCGGAACCGGAAAAGAAAGTCCGTCTAGAAGATCCCAAGGATGCTCGTGCTACGGTGAAAAATACTTACCGGAAGCAAGCTGACTGATAGAGACGAGTTTGTCATCTCTCGAAGGAAAAGAGGTAATAATTCAAAAAAATATTTTTGTTTAACTCGAGACGTTAACGCTTTAACCATATCATTTACCGCTTTAACTTTATTCATCTATCGCTTAACATTATAACTTACCGCTTTAACTTTGTTCAACTACCGCTTAAACTTTTTAGTTTAATGTTTAATTTGTTTGTTCTATCGCTTAACACAATAGGTTATAACGCTTTAAATATACTGAGTTACATGTGTAAATATAGTTTTAATTGTTTAAACTAAATAATTTCGCTAAGATTGTTTGCTTTACACATGCTAGTTTCCTGAACTGGTTCCGCGAATCGTCGATGAAGAAGTATTTGTTCGGGCCAACCGCTTGGGTCGGATGCTATTGCTCCCGAACCGCTGCTCAAAGGCAAGATGAGAGGGCAACCTCTTCCTTGCGCTACTGGACGCCTGCTTCTCCCGCTCTGTGCCAAAACGCATTCGCCGAGGCCGGAGAAGCCCTCCCCACCCCGCCCGACCGCGGCTTCCCCGACCGTGTCAGCCCCCGAACGTGGCGCCTCCCCGCCAGCACTAGGCGAGGGATGTCATCGCAACTCTCATGCAGTCTTGCGATTTTTGACGACCGAGTTCCCTCGCATTGTCGCTCGGTGAGGCATTGAAGGCTCGGCCACGCCACAATCGATCGCGCCTTCCCTTCAAACAAATGAAGCACCCGGACGGATACGCCGTCGGAGTTCGACGACGAGGACATCATCGGGGTGACCCTTCGAAAGACGGCCTCATTCAAGAAGCTTGCAAAAAGAGGAAAACAATAATGCCTCCGTCTCCACCCGCGTACGGGCGACGATGAAATAATAGCAAAGACTCATCGGCAGCAGCACCATCGGCTACCGATGTTGTTAACGCTGATGACATGCCCATCACGCGGAGGAGATCGAAGATGGCGCCGAGTTTGCCGCGGTGGAAAAAGATCGTCGACTCGTTGTTGACGACATCACGCATACGGTGGAACCGGGCCGACAACATGCAGGCATCAAAGATGGACACAATCCATGAAGAAGAACAACCGCACAACGCTGTGTCTCGCATTGATGCTGCTGCCGTGGAATTCACGTGGAACCAACGGGCGACCGTGCCGCATCGAAGGCAGACACAATCCCACAAGAACAAGAAGCATGTAAGGAAGTGTCTCCCGTTGATGCTGCCGTCGTGCCCCCATTAAAGGAAGCCAATAAAAAGTAGAAGAACTTTCGGAAAGTCTTCATTCAAGAAAAAAATACGTCGCCAATCGCGCCTCAATAAGTACGAGCAGGAGTTGATAAGGATCTTCCTCAACTGCCCTATGGACAAGTAAGTTTGAAGTTTTTTTATGATATTGTTTAAACTGCTTTTTAGTTACCATTTAAGTAGGAGCGTTAACGCTTTAAAAATTTACGGATAACATTTAACTTATAAGTGATACCCTTTAAATATTACCGCTATCGCTTTAAACATTCAATATAGAATTTAAAGTTTATACTTTAACGCTTTAATTTTTATACTTACAACATTGTTTACATGTCTTTGTTCCGCTCAACCACAAAGACTCGCTCGCGTGGAAGAACGACTCGTCAAGACCACACGGGCCAATCTATTCGACCCGCTCGAGGGAAGGAGATGGTCACGCATCGATGTGATGGACGCATTCGTATGTATCTTGCAAAAAGACGATGAGCGTAGTGCCATATCGCTATAAGAGGCGCGCTCCATCACACGCGCCACCGGCCTTGTTCATGTCAAAGCGAGGCGACGACGCATACGAATCCACGATGGCTATGATTGGAGATGCCGCACGCAACTTGCATGAAGTGGACATCGTCATCCTCCCGATAATTATGAGTGGCCACTTCCATGTCGCTCGCCCTCGACAATGAAAAAAACAAGAATACAAGCATTATTCTTCATGCCAAAGCGAAGAATACGATAAAAACGCGCTAGAAATGGTAAGTGCTTTAATAATTTGTGTTTGTGTAATAGTGTTCGGTAAATAATCGGCGATTCCAATACGAACTTGTATATCTCGACAGTGGAACCTATTCGACCCTCAGTATCGACATGGAGTTAGGGCGAGTCGGCGACCACAAAGTACCCGCTTGTTCACGATACATCGAAGCCCCACGACGTAAAAAAAGGAAGTGTCGATCGCAGCTGCCTATGTCATGCGGTTTATCGAGCGCTACTGCACGGTGAGAAGCTACGAGTACCGCAGATCGACGTCCCCTTATCTCGCGATTAAGGTATGTTTCCCGGATACTTAGGGAGGGAGGGCAGTGCAGATCACGACCAGAGGGGAGTCTTCGCAAGCGGGTTCTTAGTCATTCTTTCTATATTTAGTATACACGATTCTTTCTTTAATAATCCAGATTCATTGTTTAACATACACTTTCATTGTTTAAGTATATAGTTCATTGTGTAAATATCAATGTAATTGTTTAAACTCCGCTTTTACCCTGGTAAAAACGAACCGAGAGGGAGTGTACGCAAGCTGGGGTCATAGTCATCAGATAGGTGTAATAGTTTCAAAATGTAAACCGCTTTTAAATTCAATTCATTTTTTTCCCGAAGAACATGACAAATTTTGTCAATGTAAATGTACATGTATCTAAATTCAATTAAATTCATTCTGCTTCGCTTTTGAGGTTCCGTTCTTGTTGGATGATATTGTGTATATGTTAAACAGATACTAATGTAGTTTAAACGGAAACATAGAAAGTTAAACGAGAAACGCTTGGGGATCCGAGTGTGTATTAATTACGCTGGGGAACCGCACGCCACAGCAGGGTGTATATGTTAAACGGATTCTAATGTAGTTTAAACGGAAACATAAAAAAAGTTAAACAGAGACTAATATAGTTAAACGGTAATATATAAAGTTAAACATTAAGTTCCATAGTTACATAATAAACAGAACTATATACACAATACACAACGCCCTACTCGACAACATATTCATCTGCACGATCTACGATCGTGACTAGAGGCGTGCAACTGGCTACAACGCACCTCGCGGACCCCTGGACGCTCACGACTCGATCCTCTTTCGCCCTAGGACGCCCTGGGTTGCCTTCTCGTCTCGCGATTTCGTCTGCTCCTCAACAAGTATCTCTACCTTCGAATGCTCACGGCCATTGCATAATATGCGCATCAACTTGGACCCGTACAACGTAGAACACAAACATTAGCACTCGTCCCCTCCCTCGTAGTATCTAGCAATAGCACAAAAAAACTCTCCATAATTTAATCCAAGAGCTAAAAATCGAATACACCAAATGAGAAGAAGAAAAAGAAGAAGAAGAAGAAGAAGAACAAGAACAAGAAGAACAAGATATGAGCCTTCTAAACTTTGTTTGAGAAAAAGCAAGCGTGAGGCATTGAAAAACTATGCATAAAAGAAAGTTATGATCGGGCGCCATTTTTTTCCCACTTTTGCAAAGGGCAAAAAAAGAAATTTCATATCGTGGACCCACTTCAACTTACCGGCGGGGGGTTAAAAGGAATGTAAAATATAACGGAGGGCTGTCCGGGGTGTGCAAAAGTTGGAGGGGGTTTTTGGGAAGTTTTGAAAATTACGAGGGGTGAACAGTAATTTTCCCTAAAAATTAATGACTAAAAAACATATATAGCCCAAACAAAAATCTACAATTCAAGATTGTTTTTTAAAAGCAAATGCATCATAAAAGATAAAATAAAGTCTAGAATTAGTAATAACGCCAACGACCATTTAGTCTATTGGCATCAGGTCTCTTACGTAGGGTGTTTACCTCGAATATCGAGCGTGGCTTCCCGAGTTCGATCACCATCTCGCGCAAGGTGAGGGCACGGTTCGGTGGTGAGCACTACTCCCCCACGTGTTCGTCTCTAAGTTTCGGAGCTTGTCACTTTTCTCAAAAAAAAAAAAAAATAATAATAATAATAACATCACCTGTAAAATTAAATTGAAACATATTCTCAGAAGATAATCAACATCTTTCATGTAAGGAATGAAGCCTAGTCCTAGATCAATGTAAGAATAACTAAATGATCTAGAACTAGACCTCACTCCTAACATACTAAAAAAGACATTCAAAACAATCCAGCTTTTGAATAAGTCACTTATCCTAGTACTACTCCTTAATGTAGGATATGAACAAAAACAAAGGACTATATATAGAGAATGAGATTTGCCGACAAGCAGTAAAAGAAATGATTATGTTTGTAATAGAGATAAACTCAATGAGGTTAGTCTATAGTAAATCATTACATTGCTTTAGAAAATGTTCATTTGATACTTAGAATGAAGGCTATATGTCTCTCCACCTTTGGACATTGATAAACATTATCAATGTCAGCAATGCAATGTCAAACATGCTAATAGTTCTCCACCTTGTTAGTGCTATTTTTAGTTGGTGGGGTTTCATTTCAACCTCTTGTTTAATTTTCTCTTTTAACATGAGATTTAATTTAGTTTAACAAGTGTTTAAAAAGAATTAAGAGGTTTGAATGGCTTGATTTGAATTGGATAATATCACATCAATCTATATCAATTAATTTGAATGATGAAATGCAAAGGAGGCAAAGGAATTGACGGTCAACTTTAGAGAAAGGATAAGTGGGCAAAAATTTATAGTTCTTTGTGACACTCATCAAAGTGTAGAATGAGATTGAGAGAGAGCATTATCCATTTTAGTGGATTAATAAATAGGAAATAGTAGTTTGCCATGGTCAATTTCTTCGTCTATTCCATTAATTAAGCATCACAAGAAAGGACTTACAAATTTACAGAAATGTTGCACATTATCAACATGATAATTTTTTTTTAATGATAAAAGTAGATAAATCACACAGTTTAACCGTAATAAAAACTTAGTCATTTACTTAAAAAAAGAAAGAGAGTTACCGTCACTTTATAGTTATAAAGTACCAACAAAGTTTTTGAAAAAAAAAAATCAAACATCCTACGCATCATTGACAATTCAAATTAACTTAAAAACTAATTATTTTTATAAAACTACATTTGTACGGTTTTTCTCCCTCCACTCCCATTCTTTTGTTAGTGTTGAAGTTGGCCCATAAGCAGAGTAAGCTTACCTATTCTTACCTATTCTTTTGACCCAATGAATAGCCCCAGTGATTGGGCGCCAAGACAAAGAGGTTAAAAAATAAATAAATAAATATAGTCCGGGTAAACTAGTGATTTAAAAAATGAGAAGTTGTGTTTACAATCCTATGGATTTGTTGGGTATTTCAACCAATGTTATCATAGCGGAACTAGACATTGAACCGTTCAAGATCTTGGGTCACTATTTCACCAGTTCAATCACTTGATCAATTGAGTTAATATCATGTCAATATAAATATTAATAATAAACTATCATATTATTATTATGTGATAAATAGTAAAATATTATGTTAAATAATTTAATATTTGAAAAGTAAAAACAATAATTATTAATTTACAAATAAAATTAAACATGTTACAACCAACAAATTCGAAGTTTTAACATACAAAAACTAAAAAAAAATATTATAAGTCCACATAATTAATACTAACACATCCATGATCCATTCAATACACAACCTCATGAGTAATGACAACAGATTTTTAGTTTAAAATGACATAAAAGACCCTAGTATTTTTCATATTCAAAAAAATCTATTAAGGATAATAATATATTTTAAGGGTTTACAAAACCGGTCCTATTCATTAAAAATCGACCGGTTCAATGGGTTATTAATCAAACTGAAGGTTCAATATTATTCATCATGGGTCAATTGCAATTCTTAATTAATTACAAAACTAGATCGGCTCCATGACCGGTTCACCGATTCAATCATCGGACCCAGGTAGCTTGGTTCAATTATGATAATATTGGTTACAACACTAATAGGGATCATGTATTCTTTTAAAAACTTGTCAAGGATCTCTAAGTAATTTTCTTCACCACATGTATTAAAACAACAACAAACTTCAAAAATACATCAAAAAGGGGAATACAACATTAACAAATTCTATTAGGAGTGGAAGTACAAGAGTGGAGAACAGGAACAACACTAACTTTACGGGATGGAATTTCAATAATTAAAGAGTATAGAAATATTTTAACATTAAAATACAAGCATTTCGGTTCAAGTTAGATATTTCATGTGATAGCATGTGCTAAGAGGTTTTTTTGTCTCCCTAAAGAAGGATCCATGAGAAAATCTCAAGGAGATCCACATATCTCCAAAACCTCGTCCCCTGCATATCTCTAGGTAATTTTGCTTAAGCTTAAGCATTATTATAGCTATTTTCACAAGTTCAATTTAAATTTTGTAAATTTTTGAAATAGGGATATTTCATGTTGATATTATACTAAAATTCATTAGTGGGATATTCAATAAATTTTTTTTTTCAAAATAAATTAACAAATAAAAATAATAATGCAGGGCAAGGTTGAATTCGAAGCTCCAATTTTTTATTGGGAATGTAATACTTGTTAGTTCTTGACGGATAGATGTATGTAAAGTAAATGTTCAATCTCACAAGAAATTAAAACACACACAAATAATTATGCAAGACAAAGAAGACGCACAAGTTGATTATCCAGCTTTGGCATAACTCTGCTTTACATCCGGAGCCAAGCCAGGAGAAATAATCCACTAAAGAGGTAAATGAATGAAAAGTACAACACATTCACTCACACAATAACAAAAAAAACCCTCTTAAGATTGTCCGATACCTACTCTCCTCAACCCTCACCAAAGGGTCTCTCATTCGTAGCTCATCCTAAATCTTTAAACAGAGCATCTTATATAGACGCACCTATGTCTTAATAGAGACTCCTCTTTTAGACTTCTCCGCGACTTCTTAACTTAGACACCTTTCAAAGTTAGATGTTGCAACACCCAGATGCAACACTGCCCACCTTACTAAACATGATTGAGTTCTAGCCCCAGCTTGCAAACCAAACTTAGCGACACCTTCAACCCCTCCTAGTTCCTTCTGGGCCGCTTTTAGCAGCTTGACTCGTCCCCAGCCTCCTCGCTGCAAATCGCTTCCTTCCTCACGCTCATTTCAACAAGTCCCTCTCCCGAGGGTCGCATCCACCAAGGCGTAAACACCATTTCACCAAAAGATGGCTACCAAAGATCTCTCGATCTTCTTTCCAAACTTGATCCAAGTTTGGTCTTTTACATATAATCTTCGTTTGAACTATGAATATATTGTTACTAAACTTAATCTCCTCTCATCCAAGTTTAGCCTTCAATATCTTCCAAGTATGACCTCCAATCATCCATGCTTGGATCTTCAAATCTTCAATCAATGTTCAATCAATCTTCAATCAAATCTTCAATCAAATCTCATCATATATGATTGTGTTATTGAATATCTCCGCCCATAAATAGCTTTAGATCTTTCCTTCAAATTACATTGCTAATTATGGTCTCGAGAATCATGTTGGCTTGCTCTTGTCTTTCTTAGTTTGTGTCTTCAAATAGCTTCATATCAAACTAAACTCCATGTAATCTTCATAATGATTTTTTATTTTTGCTAACAATGATTATTCCTCCTTTTCAAAATATATCTTTCATAAAAGGAGTTTAGCTAAGATATAATTCATCATCTTAGATCTTACAAAAGATAGATAAAATCATACTTAAAATAAA